>NC_088221.1:48465113-48472613 GCF_036934945.1 Oncorhynchus masou masou | reverse complement strand
GAACATCTGAAGTTAATTTAGGGCTCCCAAGTGGCGCGGCGTTCTAAGGCACTGCATCTCAGGGCACAGAGGTGTCACTACAGTACCCTGGTTCAAATCCAGGCTGTATTACAACCGGCTGTGATCGGGAGTTTCATAGGGCTGCGCACAATTGGCCCAGTGGTTTGGCCGGCGTAGGCCGTCATTGCACATATGAATTTGTTCTTAACTGACTTGCCTAGTTAAATAAAAAATACAGTTTTATACCTATGTTATAGGACACAGTTAGTTGACGACACACTAACCTCCCCAACAATAGTATTTGACCAGATGTACTCCCCAACTTTGAAATATGAGTAACAACCTTTAAATGACCAACAGTGCTGTAGAACTGGACCTCACGTCTCTCTCTGTTTTACTGCAGGTCTGATTACAGTCCCATGTCTTCAGCGAGCAGTAAGTAAACGAACGTCGTCTTAAAACATCTCACCTTGCACCAGCAGCTATCCAACACACTGACCACACTGCAACATGTTCTACCTCTCATCACACTGAACACACTACAACATGTTCTACCTCTCATCACACTGAACACACTACAACATGTTCTACCTCTCATCACACTGAACACACTGCAGCATGTTCTACCTCTCATCACACTGAACACACTACAACATGTTCTACCTCTCATCACACTGAACACACTACAACATGTTCTACCTCTCATCACACTGAACACACTGCAGCATGTTCTACCTCTCATCACACTGAACACACTGCAGCATGTTCTACCTCTCATCACACTGAACACACTGCAGCATGTTCTACCTCTCAACACACTGAACACACTGCAGCATGTTCTACCTCTCATCACACTGAACACATTGCAACATGTTCTACCTCTCATCACACTGCAACATGTTCTACCTCTCAACACACTGCAACATGTTCTACCTCTCAACACACTACAACATGTTCTACCTCTCAACACACTGAACACACTGCAACATGTTCTACCTCTCAACACACTGCAACATGTTCTACCTCTCAACACACTGAACACACTGCAACATGTTCTACCTCTCAACACACTGCAACATGTTCTACCTCTCATCACACTGCAACATGTTCTACCTCTCAACACACTACAACATGTTCTACCTCTCATCACACTGCAACATGTTCTACCTCTCATCACACTGCAACATGTTCTACCTCTCAACACATTGCAAAATGTTCTACCTCTCATCACACTGAACACACTGCAACATGTTCTACCTCTCATCACACTGCAACATGTTCTACCTCTCAACACACTGCAACATGTTCTACCTCTCAACACACTGAACACACTGCAACATGTTCTACCTCTCATCACACTGCAACATGTTCTAACTCTCATCACACTGCAACATGTTCTACCTCTCATCACACTGCAACATGTTCTACCTCTCAACACACTGCAGCATGTTCTACCTCTCAACACACTACAACACAGTGCAGCATGTTCTACCTCTCAACACACTACAACACAGTGCAACATGTTCTACCTCTCAACACACTGAACACACTGCAACATGCTCTACCTCTCATCACACTGAACACACTGCAGCATGTTCTACCTCTCATCACACTGAACACACTGCAACATGTTCTACCTCTCATCACACTGAACACACTGCAGCATGTTCTACCTCTCATCACACTGCAACATGTTCTACCTCTCATCACACTGAACACACTGCAGCATGTTCTACCTCTCATCACACTGAACACACTGCAACATGTTCTACCTCTCATCACACTGAACACACTGCAACATGTTCTACCTATCATCACACTGAACACACTGCAGCATGTTCTACCTCTCATCACACTGCAACATGTTCTACCTCTCATCACACTGAACACACTGCAGCATGTTCTACCTCTCATCACACTGAACACACTGCTACATGTTCTAACTCTCATCACACTGAACACACTGCAACATGTTCTACCTATCATCACACTGAACACACTGCAACATGTTCTACCTCTTATCACACTGAACACACTGCAACATGTTCTACCTATCATCACACTGAACACATTGCAACATGTTCTACCTCTCATCACACTGCAACATGTTCTACCTCTCAACACACTACAACATGTTCTACCTCTCAACACACTACAACACAGTGCAACATGTTCTACCTCTCAATACACTGAACACACTGCAGCATGTTCTACCTCTCATCACACTGAACACACTGCAACATGTTCTACCTATCATCACACTGAACACACTGCAGCATGTTCTACCTCTCATCACACTGCAACATGTTCTACCTCTCATCACACTGAACACACTGCAGCATGTTCTACCTCTCATCACACTGAACACACTGCAACATGTTCTAACTCTCATCACACTGAACACACTGCAACATGTTCTACCTATCATCACACTGAACACACTGCAACATGTTCTACCTCTTATCACACTGAACACACTGCAACATGTTCTACCTATCATCACACTGAACACATTGCAACATGTTCTACCTCTCATCACACTGCAACATGTTCTACCTCTCAACACACTACAACATGTTCTACCTCTCAACACACTACAACACAGTGCAACATGTTCTACCTCTCAATACACTGAACACACTGCAGCATGTTCTACCTCTCATCACACTGAACACACTGCAACATGTTCTAACTCTCATCACACTGAACACACTGCAGCATGTTCTACCTCTCATCACACTGAACACACTGCAACATGTTCTACCTCTCAACACACTGCAACATGTTCTACCTCTCATCACACTGAACACACTGCAGCATGTTCTACCTCTCAACACACTGAACACACTACAACATGTTCTACTACCTCTCAACACACTGAACACACTGCAACATGTTCTACTACCTCTCAACACACTGAACACACTGCAACATGTTCTACTACCTCTCAACACACTGAACACACTGCAACATGTTCTACTACCTCTCAACACACTGAACACACTGCAACATGTTCTGCCTCTCATCACATGGGGCGGCAGGGTAGCCTAGTGGTTAGAGTGTTGGACTAGTAATCTAAAGGTTGCAATTTCAAACCCCCGAGCTGACAAGGTACAAATCTGTCATTCTGCCCCTGAACAGGCAGTTAACCCACTGTTCCTAGGCCGTCATTGAAAATAAGAATTTGTTCTTAACTGACTTTCCTTGCTAAATAAAGATAAAAAAAATGAAACATTATTTGGTGCTCGTAGCAGTGAGGCCCAGTGTTGGGTTGAGGACTCCCCAGGGGAATATTATAGTAGATAGTGGAGCTGCTTCTCTGCATGGAGGACCTTAGGGTAGACAGACGTGTGTGTGTGTGTGTGTGTGTGTGTGTGTGTGTGTGTGTGTGTGTGTGTCAACCAAACTGGACTGTGTGTGGCTAGTAGCAGTATGGCCCAGTGTTGTGTTGAGTTGTCCCCAGGGTGGTGTTTTAGTGGAGCTGCTACTCTGCATGGAGGTGTTTAGGGTAGACAGGAATCTTAGTGTGTGTTGGGTAAAATACCTTTTCACAATGGTAGGATTATGTCCAATATTAGACCATTAATCTGGCCTCAGGAAGCAGCGTTATTGCACAGCCTGCCACAGGATGTGAAGGGCCACACACACACACACACACAAACACACACACTGGCTTTTACCCTGTCTTTCCTGTGTCACCTCTTGCTGCCTCTGCCTACCATTGTCTCTGTCTCTGCAGGGGAACAGGGTGGGAACACAGACAGACACAGACAGACTGACACACACACATTCACATGCACACTCTCTCTCTGTCTCTCTCTGTGTCTCTCTCTTTGTGCCTCTCTGTCTTTGTGTCTCTCTCTCTCTCTCTCTGTGTGTCTCTCTCTCTCTCTCTCTCTCTGTGTCTCTTTCTCTGTGTATCTCTCTCTCTTTGTGTCTCTCTCTCTGTATATCGCTCTCTGTGTGTCTTTCTCGCTGTGTGTGTGTCTCTCTCTCTGTGTGTCTCTCTCTCTCTGTGTATCTCTCTCTGTGTGTCTTTCTCTCTCTCTGTGTATATTTCTCTATGTGTCTCTCTCGCTGTGTGTCTCTCTCGCTGAGTGTCTCTCTCGCTGTGTGTGTCTCTCTCTCTGTGTATCTCTCTCTGTGTCTCTCTCTGTCTCTCTCTCTCTCTCTCTCTCTGTTTCTCTCTCTCTCTCTCTCTCTGTTTCTCTCTCTCTCTCTCTCTCTGTTTCTCTCTCTCAATTCAATTCAATTCACGGGCTTTATTGGCATGGGAAACGTGTTAAAATTGCCAAATCAAGTGAGGTAGATAATATATAAAGTGAAATAAAAATTAACAGTAAACATTACACATACAGAAGTTTCAAAACAATAAAGACATTACAAGTGTCATATTATATATATACAGTGTTTTAACAATGTACAAATGGTAAAGGATACAAGATGAAATAAATAAGCATAAATATGGGATGTATTTACAATGGTGGGTGTTTTTCACTGGTTGCCCTTTTCTCATGGCAACAGGTCACAAATCTTGCTGCTCTGATGGCACACTGTGGAATTTCACCCAGTAGATATGTGAGTTTTTCAAAATTGGATTTGTTTTCGAATTCTTTGTGGATCTGTGTAATCTGAGGGAAATATGTTTCTAATATGGTCATACATTGGGCAGGAGGTTAGGAAGTGCAGCTCAGTTTCCACCTCATTTTGTGGGCAGTGAGCACATAGCCTGTCTTCTCTTGAGAGCCATGTCTGCCTACGGCGGCCTTTCTCAATAGCAAGGCTATGCTCACTGAGTCTGTACATAGTCAAAGCTTTCCTTAAGTTTTGGTCAGTCACAGTGGTCAGGTATTCTGCCACTGTGTACTCTCTGTGTAGGGCCAAATAGCATTCTAGTTTGCTCTGTTTTTTTGTTAATTCTTTCCAATGTGTCAAGTAATTATCTTTTTGTTTTCTCATGATTTGGTTGGGTCTAATTGTGCTGTTGTCCTGGGGCTCTGTAGGGTGTGTTTGTGAACAGAGCCCCAGGACCAGCTTGCTTAGGGGACTCTTCTCCAGGTTCTCTGTAGGTGATGGCTTTGTTATGGAAGGTTTGGGAATCGCTTACTTTTAGGTGGTTATAGAATTTAACGGCTCTTTTCTGGATTTTGATAATTAGTGGGTATCGGCCTAATTCTGCTCTGCATGCATTATTTGGTGTTCTACGTTGTACACGGAGGATATTTTTGCAGAATTCTGCATGCAGAGTCTCTCTCTCTCTCGCTCTCTCTCTCTCTCTCTCTGTTTCTCTCTCTCTCTGTTTCTCTTTCTCTCTCTTTCTGTTTGTTTCTCTCTCTGTTTCTCTTTCTCTCTCTCTCTGTTTCTCTCTCTCTGTTTCTCTCTCTCTGTTTCTCTCTCTCTCTGTTTTTCTCTCTCTCTCTGTTTCTCTCTCTCTCTCTCTGTTTCTCTCTCTCTCTGTTTCTCTTTCTCTCTCTTTCTGTTTGTTTCTCTCTCTGTTTCTCTTTCTCTCTCTCTCTGTTTCTCTCTCTCTGTTTCTCTCTCTCTGTTTCTCTCTCTCTCTGTTTTTCTCTCTCTCTCTGTTTCTCTCTCTCTCTCTCTCTGTTTCTCTCTCTCTCTGTTTCTCTTTCTCTCTCTCTGTTTCTCTCTCTGTTTCTCTCTCGCTCTCTCTGTTTCTCTCTCGCTCTCTCTGTTTCTCTCTCTCTCTCTCTGTTTCCCTCTCTCTGTGTTTCTCTCTCTCTCTCTCTCTGTTTCTCTCTGGGTCTGAATGCAGATGCGCTGAACAGACAAAGACAGGAGAGAAAGGGAATGATAAGAGAGAAAGACAGAGAGTGTGAAAGTGATTGATAGGGTTGGAGTAGAGAGACAGAGAGTGAAAGTGATTGAGAGGGTTGGAGTAGAGAGACAGAGAGTGAAAGTGATTGAGAGGGTTGGAGTAGAGAGACAGAGAGTGAAAGTGATGTGACTTCCTATTGTTCCAGACAGGAACAGCCTTGTAAAAATCATCAGTTTGCTTGATTGAGTCCTTTCATTGAATATGAAGCTCCCCTCTCTCATCACACTCCAACATGTTATGTGTGTTTAGTGAAGTGAGCCGCAGTCAGTGAAAGCAATTCAACTACACAGAATGTAGATGCCTGAGAAGGAGACAGATTTGAAGGACATGTGGAACATTTTATACTCCTATTTTAGATAAGCCAGCCTCACATGCGCCGAATACAGCGGGTGTAGACTGAAATCTTACGAGCCGTTCCCAACGATGCAGTTAACAATAGTGGCACAAAAGGAATACAATACACAAGAATGGGGCTATATACAGGAAGTACCAGATCAATATGGAGCTATATACAGGAAGTACCAGATCAATGTGGAGCTATATACAGGAAGTACCAGATCAATGTGGAGCTATATACAGGAAGTACCAGATCAATGTGGAGCTATATACAGGAAGTACCAGATCAATATGGAGCTATATACAGAAAGTACCAGATCAATGTGGAGCTATATACAGGGAGTACCAGTACCAGATGAATGTGGAGCTATATACAGGGAGTACCAGTACCAGATCAATGTGGAGCTATATACAGGGAATACCAGATCAATGTGTAGCTATATACAGGGAGTACCAGTACCAGATCAATGTGGAGCTATATACAGGGAATACCAGATCAATGTGGAGCTATATACAGGGAGTACCAGTACCAGATCAATGTGGAGCTATATACAGGGAATACCAGATCAATGTGTAGCTATATACAGGGAGTACCAGTACCAGATCAATGTGGAGCTATATACAGGGAGTACCAGTACCAGATCAATGTGGAGCTATATACAGGGAGTACCAGTACCAGATCAATGTGGAGCTATATACAGGGAGTACCAGTACCAGATCAATGTGGAGCTATATACAGGGAGTACCAGTACCAGATCAATGTGGAGCTATATACAGGGAGTACCAGTACCAGATCAATGTGGAGCTATATACAGGGAGTACCAGTACCAGATCAATGTGGAGCTATATACAGGGAATACCAGTACCAGATCAATGTGGAGCTATATACAGGGAATACCAGTACCAGATCAATGTGGAGCTATATACAGGGAATACCAGTACCAGATCAATGTGGAGCTATATATCCATTGCTGACAGGTGTGAAAAATTTAGCACACAGCCCTGCAATCTTTGTCGACAAATATTGGCCGTAGAATGGCCTTACTGAAGAGCTCAGTGACTTTCAATGTGGCGCCTTCATGGGATGCCACCTTTTCAACAAGTCAGTTTGTCAAATTTCTGCCCTGCTAGAGCTGCCCCCGGTCAACTGTAAGTGCTGTTGTTGTGAAGTAGAAACGTCTAGGAGCAACAAGCGTCGGCTGGAGTGGGGTAAAGCTCGCCACCATTGGACTCTGGAGCAGTGGAAAAGCGTTCTCTGAAGTGATGAATCACGCTTTACCATCTGGCAGTACGATAGACGAATCTTAGTTTGGCTGATACCAGGAGAACAC
>NC_088221.1:48432613-48460113 GCF_036934945.1 Oncorhynchus masou masou | reverse complement strand
GGGACTTGCAGCGCGTGGAGTGTCTCTAATAGACCCAAGTTATATTTTACCGCTCGGCTACACAGACGCTCGCGGTGTGGGTGAAATGATTGTATAACTTGCGCTATATGCGTACATTTATTTTAATCGCACAACGCAACGTAGCCGATGATGTAATGACCGTGTGGAACCAGCTGCTCCAGACGCTCAATCACATGACCTTTCTCCAATGCCATTGGTCACGGCAGCTGCATCGCCACTCAGCCTAGCCAACCTTTGACCCTTGTCCCCAGTGCGTGTGTGTGACCGGAGGCCTGTCAGCGTAATAGACGCCTTCTGACCAAAGGGGGGGTCTCAGTGATAAACAGCCACAGTGGTCAGAGGTCAATCTGAAATAATACAGACGCCCACCACAGACTATCCCGCAGACACACAAAGACACACACACACACACACACACACACACACACACACACACACACACACACAGATCGACAGACACATACACACACACTGTAACCATACACAGGCCTATAATTTCCACAGACACGATATGACATGTAAATGAATGTCATCATGAAGACAAACAGAAAATCACAAATCTTTTCTTCCAGAATGAGGCCTCTTAAAGCATTGGAATTGATGTTTCATTCAAACCAGGGAGATTGATTGCCATCTAACATGAGAAACAGGAGTCAGAGAGAGGGTCTTCTTACAAGGGCCAGCCTGTCACTAACAACGGCAAGCCTGTCACTAACAGATGGTGTCTGTCTATGGCTGTGTTTTCAAAGAGAGCCCAATTCTGATCTTTTGCCACTAATAGGTATTTTGACCAATCAGATTAGATCGTTTGCCAATTCGGGCAAAATATCAGAATTGGGTTGCCTGTGTAAACGCAAAGAATCTACTGCAGGGGTGCAAACCCCCATTTCTAGAAGGCTGGCAACATCCTTCCTGGTTTTCATTGCTATGTGACACATAATTGTGTTGCTAAGTCTGTTTCTTCAACCAGGATACTGCCGCGCTCAGGGACTGGTGAAGATGTGGAACCAGGATACTGCCGCCCTCAGGGACGGGTGTAGATTTAGAACCAGGATACTGCCGCGCTCAGGGACTGGTGTAGATTTAGAACCAGGATACTGCCGCCCTCAGGGACTGGTGTAGATTTAGAACCAGGATACTGCCGCCCTCAGGGACTAGTGTAGATTTAGAACCAGGATACTGCCGCCCTCAGGGACTGGTGTAGATTTAGAACCAGGATACTGCCGCCCTCAGGGACTGGTGTAGATTTAGAACCAGGATACTGCCGCCCTCAGGGACTGGTGTAGATGTGGAACCAGGATACTGCAGCCCTCAGGGACTGGTGTAGATTTAGAACCAGGATACTGCAGCCCTCGGGGACTGGTGTAGATGTGGAACCAGGATACTGCAGCCCTCAGGGACTGGTGTAGATTTAGAACCAGGATACTGCAGCCCTCAGGGACTGGTATAGATTTAGAACCAGGATACTGCCGCCCTCAGGGACTGGTGTAGATTTAGAACCAGGATACTGCCGCCCTCAGGGACTGGTGTAGATGTGGAACCAGGATACTGCCGCCCTCAGGGACTGGTGTAGATTTAGAACCAGGATACTGCAGCCCTCAGGGACTGGTGTAGATTTAGAACCAGGATACTGCCGCCCTCAGGGACTGGTGTAGATTTAGAACCAGGATACTGCAGCCCTCAGGGACTGGTGTAGATTTAGAACCAGGATACTGCAGCCCTCAGGGACTGGTGTAGATTTAGAACCAGGATACTGCCGCCCTCAGGGACTGGTGTAGATTTAGAACCAGGATACTGCCGCCCTCAGGGACTGGTGTAGATGTGGAACCAGGATACTGCCGCCCTCAGGGACTGGTGTAGATTTAGAACCAGGATACTGCAGCCCTCAGGGACTGGTGTAGATTTAGAACCAGGATACTGCCGCCCTCAGGGACTGGTGTAGATTTAGAACCAGGATACTGCAGCCCGCAGGGACTGGTGTAGATTTAGAACCAGGATACTGCAGCCCTCAGGGACTGGTGTAGATTTAGAACCAGGATACTGCCGCCCTCAGGGACTGGTGTAGATGTGGAACCAGGATACTGCAGCCCTCAGGGACTGGTGTAGATTTAGAACCAGGATACTGCCGCCCTCAGGGACTGGTGTAGATGTGGAACCAGGATACTGCCGCCTTCAGGGACTGGTGTAGATGTGGAACCAGGATACTGCAGCCCTCAGGGACTGGTGTAGATGTGGAACCAGGATACTGCCGTCCTCAGGGACTGGTGTAGATGTGGAACCAGGATACTGCCGCCCTCAGGGACTGGTGTAGATGTGGAACCAGGATACTGCCGCCCTCAGGGACGGGTGTAGATTTAGAACCAGGATACTGCCGCGCTCAGGGACTGGTGTAGATTTAGAACCAGGATACTGCAGACCTCAGGGACTGGTGTAGATTTAGAACCAGGATACTGCCGCCCTCAGGGACTGGTGTAGATGTGGAACCAGGAAGCACTAATGTTTTCCACTACAGGTATATCAACCCAAGTCACTTCTCTGTCCTGACATCAGACATGTTAGTGGTTCATGCATTGTGTTGTTATAAGTGGAGATTTATCGGTTGAGTGGAAGCCTAGTGTTTGATTTGCAACTCCCGAGTCACCACACACACACACGCAAACACACACACGCACACACACACATGTGCAAACACACACACGAACACACACACGCACACACACACACGTGCACACACACACACACACACGCAAACACATACACACACACACACACACGCAAACACACACACACACACATAAACACACGTAGGCAGACTTGCTATGGGGAAAGATAGACTGGAGCCCTTTTGGACTTAATGTGAAGTGAAATAGTATTTTTAACTTCTTGAAACTCCCCATCCCGGATCCGGGATCGTGACTAAAGCCTCAGGCTCATTAGCATAACGCAACGTTAACGATTTCTGAAAATCGCAAATAAAATTAAAATAATGCGTTTGCTCTCAAGCTTAGCCTTTTCTTAACAACACTGTCATCTCAGATTTTCAAAATATGCTTTTGAACCATAGAAATTGACTAATTTGTGTAAGAGTATGCAAAGCTAGCATAGCATTTTGTGTAGCATGTAGCACGCAACATTTTCACAAAAGCCAGATAACCAAATAAATAAAATCATTAACTTTGAAGAGCTTCGGATGTTTTCAATGAGGAGACTCTCAGTTACATAGCAAATGTGCAGTTTTTCAAAAAAATATTATTTGTGTAGGACAAATCGCTCCGTTTTGTTCACGTTTGGCTATGAAAAAACCCTGTATACAGTTATAGCCTGAAGCTCATTAGCATAATGTAACGTTAACGATTTCTGAAAATCGCAAATAAAATGAAAATAATGCATCTGCTCTCAAGCTTAGCCTTTTCTTAACAACACTGTCATCTCAGATTTTCAAAATATGCTTTTGAACCATAGAAATTGACTAATTTGTGTAAGAGTATGCAAAGCTAGCAATGCATTTTGAATAACATGTAGCACGCAACATTTTCACAAAAACCAGATAACCAAATAAATAAAATAATTTACCTTTGAAGAGCTTCTGATGTTTTCAATGAGGAGACTCTCAGTTACACACCAAATGCGCAGTGTTTCCTGAAAGCGTCTGTGTGTAGGAGAAATCGTTCCGTTTTCTACATTGCGCCTGGCTACTGAAACGAACCGAAAATGCAGTCACCTACAACGTAAAACTTTTTCCGGATTAACTACATAATATCGACCGAAACATGGCAAACGTTGTTTGGAATCAGTCCTCAAGGTGTTTTTTCACATATCTCTTCATTGACATGCAGTTCGTGGAAGCTTGCTTTACTCTCTGTATTGTTTGGAAAATACTGGCAGGTGACTTTTGCGCACCAATTTCGGCGCAGGACACCGGGCGGACACGTGGTAAATGTGGTCTCTTATGGTCAATCCTCCAATGATCTGCCTACAAATACGTCACAATGCTGCAGACACCTTGGGGAAACGACAGAAAGGGCAGACTCATTCCTCTTGCGTTCACAGCCATATAAGGAGATCATGACAAACAGAGCCTCAAAAATCCTTGTCATTTCCTGGATGCCATCTCATCTTGGTTTTGCCTGAAGCTCACGTTAAAGGGCACGCACAGAGAAGATCTTTGTATTTCTGGACACGTCAGAGTGTTTTCTTTCGAACAGTAGCAATTATATGCATAGTCGAGCATCTTTTTGTGACAAAATATCTTGTTTAAAACGGGAACGTTTTTCATCCAAAAATGAAATTGCGCCCCTAGAGTTCAAAGAGGTTAAAGCAGCTGTAATAAGGGGCAGGTCTATAAGGGGCAGGTCTATAAGGGGCAGGTCTATAAGGGGCGGGTCTACAGCTGTAATAAGGGGCAGGTCTACAGCTGTAATAAGGGGCAGGTCTATAAAGGGCAGGTCTATAAGGGGCAGGTCTACAGCTGTAATAAGGGGCAGGTCTACAGCTGTAATAAGGGGGCAAGTCTATAAGGGGCAGGTCTACAGCTGTAATAAGGGGCAGGTCTATAAAGGGCAGGTCTATAAGGGGCATGTCTATAAGGGGCAGGTCTACAGGTGTAATAAGGGGCAGGTCTACAGCTGTAATAAGGGGCAAGTCAATAAGGGGCAGGTCTATAAGGGACAGGTCTACAGCTGTAAGATGGGGCAGGTCTACAGCTGTAATAAGGGGCAGGTCTACAGCTGTAATAAGGGGCAGGTCTACAGCTGTAATAAGGGGGGCAAGTCTATAAGGGGTAGGTCTATAAGGGGCAGGTCTACAGCTGTAATAAGGGGCAGGTCTACTGCTGTAATAAGGGGCAGGTCTACAGCTGTAATAAGGGGCAGGTCTATAAGGGGCAGGTCTATAAGGGGCAGGTCTATAAGGGGCAGGTCTACAGCAGTAATAAGGGGCAGGTCTACAGCTGTAATAAGGGGCAGGTCTATAAGGGGCAGGTCTATAAGGGGCAGGTCTATAAGGGGCAGGTCTACAGCTGTAACAAGGGGCAGGTCTACAGCTGTAATAAGGGGCAGGTCTATAAGGGGCAGGTCTATAAGGGGCAGGTCTACAGCTGTAATAAGGGGCAGGTCTACAGCTGTAATAAGGGGCAGGTCTACAGCTGTAATAAGGGGCAGGTCTACAGCTGAAATAAGGGGCAGGTTTACTTATGAAGTAACGTAGCATAATATAGCATGTCAATAGTTAACCTTCCTCTAATGCTGCCCGCACACCTGTATACTGCCTCTCTTGTCCCAAATTACATTATATGTTTGAAGTGCATGGAGTCCAAACAGGAAATGGAATGTTCCACTAATTGGGGAGTTAAGGGGAGCATTGATTTAGGCTCGGGCTGACTTGGGATCAGTGATGGAGGGCCACTGTCGTGATTGGACACAAGTGCCTTTTTAAAAAGCTGGCAGTGAGGAAATCACTAGATACATAAAACAATGTGTGATAATGTCAGAACAGCCTCAGTCAACAAAGTCATGTTAAATTCCACCTGATGGAACCAAAGCAACCCGTTACAGTCAACCCCCCCCCCCCCCACCACACACACACACACACATACACACACACACACACACACACACACACACACACACACACACACACACTCCCAATGCATCAAATATAGTCTCCTTAGATTGGAAGGGACATTTTAAACCCCATTCAAGCACTTTGCATTAAGTGTTACCAAATGTGTCATTTCAATAGAGGCGTGGAGCAGAAGGGCGTGGTCCCTACTGAATGTGCTGCTGTCGACTGTTTCTTAATGGGTTGACTGAAACGGTACTCTGTTGTCGGCACTCTGACAGTTAAGACTATGAGAAGACAGCTATTCATGGATCTTTACTAGAGAGAGAGAGAGAGAGAGAGAGAGCAAGGGATATATATATATATAGAGAGAGAGAGAGAGTGTTATGAACTTGAGTGAAGACCCAAAAGCGGTTTTAACAGAAAACAGAGTTCTTTAATGAAAAAACAGGAATGGCATAAATCCTCTTCCAACGTTGTCAGCGGAACAAAAAGAACGTTAGTATAGTGCAGGTGGCACCTGCCAGGCAGACTCCGACAGGACAGGACAAGGTGGAAGCAAACGAGACGACAGCTTGCTTCTGGCATCAAAAAACACAAACAAGAATCAGACACTGAAAGTAGCAGGAACAGAGAAAGAAATAGAGACCTAATCAGAGGGGGAAGAGAGAACAGGTGTGAAAGAGTGAATGAGCTAGTTAGAGGAGATGTAGAACAGCTGAAGAATGAGAGACAGAGAAGGTAACCTAAAAAGACCAGCAGAGAGAGAGAGTGAAGAGAAAGGACAGGAACAGACATAACAAGACATGACAGTACCCCCCCCACTCACCGAGCGCCTCCTGGCGCACTCGAGGAGGAAACCTGGCGGCAACGGAGGAAATCATCGATCAGCGAACGGTCCAGCACGTCCCGAGAGGGAACCCAACTCCTCTCCTCAGGACCGTACCCCTCCCAATCCACTAGGTACTGATGACCACGGCCCCGAGGGCGCATGTCCAAAATCTTACGAACCCTGTAGATGGGTGCGCCCTCGACAAGGATGGGGGGAGGGACGAGCGGGGCGCGAAGAACGGGCTTAACACAGGAGACATGGAAGACCGGGTGAACGCGACGAAGATAGCGCGGGAGAAGAAGTCGCACTGCGACAGGATTAATGACCTGGGAAATACGGAACGGACCAATGAACCGCGGGGCCAACTTGCGAGAAGCTGTCTTAAGGGGAAGGTTCTGAGTGGAGAGCCATACTCTCTGACCGCAACAATATCTAGGACTCTTGGTCCTACGCTATTAGCGGCCCTCACAGTCTGCGCCCTATTACGGCAAAGTGCCGACCTGACCCCCTTCCAGGTGCGCTCGCAACGCTGGACAAAAGCCTGAGCGGAGGGGACGCAGGACTCGGCGAGCTGAGATGAGAACAGCGGAGGCTGGTACCCGAGGCTACACTGAAAAGGGGATAGACCGGTAGCAGACGAGGGAAGCGAGTTGTGGGCGTACTCTGCCCAGGGAGCTGTTCTGACCAAGACGCAGGGTTACGAAAAGAAAGACTGCGTAAAATGCGACCAACAGTCTGATTGGCCCGTTCGGCTTGACCGTTAGACTGGGGATGAAAGCCGGACGAGAGACTGACGGAAGCCCCAATCAAACGGCAAAACTCCCTCCAAAATTGAGACGTGAACTGCGGGCCTCTGTCGGAAACGACGTCAGACGGAAGGCCATGAATTCGGAAAACATTCTCGATAATGATCTGAGCCGTCTCCTTAGCAGAAGGGAGCTTATCGAGAGGAATGAAATGAGCCGCCTTAGAGAATCTATCGACAACCGTAAGAATAACTGTCTTCCCCGCTGATGAAGGCAGTCCGGTGATAAAATCTAAAGCGATGTGAGACCACGGTCGAGAGGGAATGGGAAGCGGTCTGAGACGGCCGGCAGGAGGAGAGTTCCCAGATTTAGTCTGCGCGCAGACCGAACAAGCGGCGACAAATCGACGCGCGTCACGTTCCCGAGTGGGCCACCAGAAACGCTGGCGAATGGAAGCGAAGCGTACCCCGAACGCCGGGGTGGCCGGCTAACTTGGCAGAGTGGGCCCACTGAAGAACGGCCGGACGAGTAGGAACGGGAACGAACAGAAGGTTCCTAGGACAAGCTCGCGGCGACGGAGTGTGAGCGAGTGCTTGCTTTACCTGCCTCTCAATTCCCCAGACAGTCAACCCGACAACACGCCCGTCAGGGAGAATCCCCTCGGGGTCGGTGGAGACCTCAGAAGAACTGAAGAGACGAGATAAAGCATCAGGCTTGGTGTTTTTTGAGCCCGGACGATAAGAAATAACAAACTCGAAACGAGCGAAAAACAGAGCCCAACGAGCCTGACGCGCATTAAGTCGTTTGGCTGAACGGATGTACTCAAGGTTCCTATGGTCAGTCCAAACGACAAAAGGAACGGTCGCCCCCTCCAACCACTGTCGCCATTCGCCTAGGGCTAAGCGGATGGCGAGCAGTTCGCGATTACCAACATCATAGTTACGTTCTGACGGCGATAAGCGATGAGAGAAAAACGCGCAAGGATGGACCTTGCCGTCAGAGAGAGAGCGCTGAGAAAGAATGGCTCCCACGCCCACCTCTGACGCGTCAACCTCAACAACAAACTGGCTAGAGATGTCAGGTGTAACAAGAATAGGAGCGGATGTAAAACGATTCTTAAGAAGATCAAAAGCTCCCTGGGCGGAAACGGACCACTTAAAGCACGTCTTAACAGAAGTAAGGGCTGTGAGGGGAGCTGCCACCTGACCGAAATTACGGATGAAACGACGATAGAAATTAGCGAAGCCCAGAAAGCGCTGCAGCTCGACGCGTGACTTAGGAACGGGCCAATCAATGACAGCCTGGACCTTAGCGGGATCCATCTTAATGCCCTCAGCGGAAATAACGGAACCGAGAAAAGGGACAAAGGCGGCATGAAAAATGCACTTCTCGGCCTTCACATAAAGACAGTTCTCCAAAAGGCGCTGGAGGACGCGCCGCACGTGCTGAACATGAATCGAGAGAGACGGAGAAAAATCAGGATATCATCCATGTAAACGAAAACAAAAATGTTCAGCATGTCTCTCAGGACGTCGTTAACTAGTGCCTGAAAGACAGCTGGAGCGTTAACGAGGCCGAAAGGAAGAACCCGGTATTCAAAGTGCCCTAACGGAGTGTTAAACGCCGTCTTCCACTCGTCCCCCTCCCTGATGCGCACGAGATGGTAGGCGTTACGAAGGTCCAATTTGGTGAAAAACCTGGCTCCCTGCAGGATCTCGAAGGCTGAAGACATAAGAGGAAGCGGATAACGATTCTTAACTGTTATGTCATTCAGCCCTCGATAATCCACGCATGGGCGCAGGGACCCGTCCTTCTTCTGAACAAAAAAAACCCCGCTCCGGCGGGAGAGGAGGAGGAGACAATGGTACCGGCGTTGAGCGAAACCGACAAATAATCCTCGAGAGCCTTACGTTCGGGAGCCGACAGAGAGTATAATCTACCCCGGGGGAGTAGTTCCCGGAAGGAGATCAATACTACAGTCATACGACCGGTGTGGAGGGAGAGAAGTGGCCTTGGAACGACTGAACACCGTGCGCAGATCGTGATACTCCTCCGGCACCCCTGTCAAATCGCCAGGCTCCTCCTGTGAAGTAGAGACAGAGGAAACAGGAGGGATAGCAGACATTAAACAGGTTACATGACAAGAAACATTCCAGGATAGGATAGTATTACTAGACCAATTAATAGAAGGGTTATGGCGCACTAGCCAGGGATGACCCAAAACAACAGGTGTAAAAGGTGAACGAAAAATTAAAAAAGAAATGGTTTCGCTATGATTACCAAAGACAGTGAGGGTTAAAGGCAGCGTCTCACGCTGAATCTTGGGGAGAGAACTACCATCTAAAGCGAACAAGGCCGTGGGCTCCCTAACTGTCTGAGAGGAATGTCATGTTCCCGAGCCCAGGTCTCGTCCATAAAACAGCCCTCCGCCCCAGAGTCTATCAAGGCACTGCAGGAAGCAGATGAACCGGGCCAGCTGAGATGGACCGGAAAAGTAGTGCGTGATCCAGAAGGAGAGGCCTGAGTAGTTGCGCTCACCAGTAGCCCTCCTCTTACTGATGAGCTCTGGCTTTTACTGGACATGAGGTGACAAAATGACCAGCGGAGCCGCAGTAGAGACAGAGGCGATTGGTGATTCTCCGTTCCTTCTCCTTGGCCGAGATGCGGATACCCCCCAGCTGCATAGGCTCAGCATCCGAGCCGGCGGAGGAGGGTGGCAGTGATGCGGCAGGTGGCAGTGATGTGGAGAGGGGAGCAGCGGAGAACGCGAGCTCCTTTCCTCGAGCTCGGCGACGAAGATCAAACCGTCGCTCTATGCGAATAGCGAGAGCTATTAAGGAGTCCAGACTGGAAGGAACCTCCCGGGAGAGGATCTCGTCCTTAACCTCGACGAGGAGACCCTCCAGAAAACGAGCGAGCAAAGCCGGCTCGTTCCAGTCACTTGAGGCAGCGAGAGTGCGAAACTCAATAGAATAATCCGTTATGGATCGATTCCCCTGACATAGGGAAGACAGGGCCCTGGAAGCCTCCTCCCCAAAAACAGAACGGTCAAAAACCCGTATCATCTCCTCCTTAAAGTCTTGATACTGGTTAATACACTCAGCCCTCGCCTCCCAGACTGCCGTGCCCCACTCACGCGCCCGTCCGGTAAGGAGAGAAATGACGTAGGCGATGCGGGCTGCGCTCCTGGAGTAAGTGTTGGGCTGGAGAGAGAACACCACATCACACTGAGTGAGGAATGAGCGGCACTCAGTGGGCTCCCCAGAGTAACACGGCGGGTTGTTGATCCTGGACTCCGGAGACTCGGAAACCCTGGAAGTGGGCGGTGGATCGAGGTGGAGTTGGTGAACCTGTCTTGTGAGGTCGGAGACTTGGACGGCCAGGGTCTCAACGGCATGTCGAGCAGCAGACAATTCCTCCTCGTGTCTGCCTAGCATCGCTCCCTGGATCTCGACGGCGGAGTGAAAAGGGTCCGGAGCCGCTGGGTCCATTCTTGGTCTGATTCTTCTGTTATGAACTTGAGTGAAGACCCAAAAGCGGTTTTAACAGAAAACAGAGTTCTTTAATGAAAAAACAGGAATGGCATAAATCCTCTTCCAACGTTGTCAGCGGAACAAAAAGAACGTTAGTATAGTGCAGGTGGCACCTGCCAGGCAGACTCCGACAGGACAGGACAAGGTGGAAGCAAACGAGACGACAGCTTGCTTCTGGCATCAAAAAACACAAACAAGAATCAGACACTGAAAGTAGCAGGAACAGAGAAAGAAATAGAGACCTAATCAGAGGGGGAAGAGAGAACAGGTGTGAAAGAGTGAATGAGCTAGTTAGAGGAGATGTAGAACAGCTGAAGAATGAGAGACAGAGAAGGTAACCTAAAAAGACCAGCAGAGAGAGAGAGTGAAGAGAAAGGACAGGAACAGACATAACAAGACATGACAGAGAGAGCAAGGGATATATATATATATATAGAGAGAGAGAGAGAGACAGAGAGAGAAAGGGAAAGAGAGAGAGACAGAGACAGACAGAGAGAGAGAGTGTTACCAATAGGGACACCGTGTTACTTCTCTCATCTCTCAGCCTTCACCTGTTTATCCCCCATAATCCTGGTGTCCTCGTCCAAGTTGAACTGTAAAAGAGCAGCTCTCGTAGCCTGATGCATTTTATAGACTGAGTGGGCAGAGACCAACTAGACTGAGTGGGCGGGGAGCTACTAGACTGAGTGGGCAGAGACCTACTAGACTGAGTGGGCGGGGAGCTACTAGACTGAGTGGGTGGGGAGCTACTAGACTGAGTGGGCGGGGAGCTACTAGACTGAGTGGGCGGGGACCTAGTAGACTGAGTGGGCGGGGACCTAGTAGACTGAGTGGGCAGAGACCTACTAGACTGAGTGGGCGGGGAGCTACTAGACTGAGTGGGCGGGGACCTAGTAGACTGAGTGGGCGGGGAGCTACTAGACTGAGTGGGCGGAGACCTAGTAGACTGAGTGGGCGGGGACCTAGTAGACTGAGTGGGTGGAGAGCTAGTAGACTAAATATGCTTAACATTTGCAATAAATGTATTTTATAGACTGAGTGGGCAGAGCCCTACTAGACTGAGTGGGCGGGGAGCTACTAGACTGAGTGGGCGGGGAGCTACTAGACTGAGTAGGCGGGGAGCTAGTAGACTGAGTGGGCGGGGACCTAGTAGACTGAGTGGGCGGGGAGCTACTAGACTGAGTGGGCGGGGACCTACTAGACTGAGTGGGCGGGACCTACTAGCCTGAGTGGGCGGGGACCTAGTAGACTGAGTGGGCGGGGACCTAGTAGACTGAGTGGGCGGGGAGCTACTAGACTGAGTGGGCGGGGACCTAGTAGACTGAGTGGGCGGGGACCTAGTAGACTGAGTGGGCGGGGACCTAGTAGACTGAGTGGGTGGGGACCTAGTAGACTGAGTGGGCGGGACCTACTAGCCTGAGTGGGCGGGGACCTAGTAGACTGAGTGGGCGGGGACCTAGTAGACTGAGTGGGCGGGACCTACTAGCCTGAGTGGGCGGGGACCTAGTAGACTGAGTGGGCGGGGACCTAGTAGACTGAGTGGGCGGGGACCTAGTAGACTGAGTGGGCGGGGACCTAGTAGACTGAGTGGGCGGGGACCTAGTAGACTGAGTGGGCGGGGACCTAGTAGACTGAGTGGGCGGGGAGCTACTAGACTGAGTGGGCGGGGACCTAGTAGACTGAGTGGGCGGGGACCTAGTAGACTGAGTGGGCGGGGAGCTACTAGACTGAGTGGGCGGGGACCTACTAGACTGAGTGGGCGGGACCTACTAGCCTGAGTGGGCGGGGACCTAGTAGACTGAGTGGGCGGGGACCTAGTAGACTGAGTGGGTGGAGAGCTGAGTGGGTGGACAGCTAGTAGACTGAGTGGGCGGGTAGCTACTAGACTGAGTGGGTGGAGAGCTACTAGACTGAGTGGGCGGGGACCTAGTAGACTGAGTGGGCAGAGACCTAGTAGACTGAGTGGGTGGAGAGCTAGTAGACTGAGTGGGCGGGGACCTAGTAGACTGAGTGGGCGGGGACCTAGTAGACTGAGTGGGTGGAGAGCTAGTAGACTGAGTGGGCGGGGAGCTAGTAGACTGAGTGGGTGGAGAGCTACTAGACTGAGTGGGTGGGCGGGGAGCTACTAGACTGAGTGGGCGGGGACCTAGTAGACTGAGTGGGCGGGACCTACTAGCCTGAGTGGGCGGGGACCTAGTAGACTGAGTGGGCGGGGACCTAGTAGACTGAGTGGGTGGAGAGCTGAGTGGGTGGACAGCTAGTAGACTGAGTGGGCGGGGACCTAGTAGACTGAGTGGGCAGAGACCTAGTAGACTGAGTGGGTGGAGAGCTAGTAGACTGAGTGGGTGGGGACCTAGTAGACTGAGTGGGTGGAGAGCTACTAGACTGAGTGGGCGGGGACCTAGTAGACTGAGTGGGCAGAGACCTAGTAGACTGAGTGGGTGGAGAGCTAGTAGACTGAGTGGGCGGGGACCTAGTAGACTGAGTGGGCGGGGACCTAGTAGACTGAGTGGGTGGAGAGCTAGTAGACTGAGTGGGCGGGGAGCTAGTAGACTGAGTGGGTGGAGAGCTATTAGACTGAGTGGGTGGGCGGGGAGCTACTAGACTGAGTGGGCGGGGACCTAGTAGACTGAGTGGGCGGGGAGCTAGTAGACTGAGAGGGCGGAGACCTAGTAGACTGGGTGGGGACCTAGTAGACTGAGTGGGCGGGCGGGGAGCTACTAGACTGAGTGGGCGGGGACCTAGTAGACTGAGTGGGTGGGGACCTAGTAGACTGAGTGGGTGGGGACCTAGTAGACTGAGTGGGCGGGCGGGGAGCTACTAGACTGAGAGGGCGGAGACCTAGTAGACTGGGTGGGTGGGGACCTAGTAGACTGAGTGGGTGGGGACCTAGTAGACTGAGTGGGCGGGGAGCTACTAGACTGAGTGGGCGGGGAGCTACTAGACTGAGTGGGCGGGGAGCTACTAGACTGAGAGGGCGGAGACCTAGTAGACTGGGTGGGTGGGGACCTAGTAGACTGAGTGGGTGGGGACCTAGTAGACTGAGTGGGCGGGGACCTAGTAGACTGAGTGGGCGGGGAGCTACTAGACTGAGTGGGCGGGGAGCTGAGTGGGCGGGGAGCTACTAGACTGAGTGGGCGGGGAGCTACTAGACTGAGTGGGCGGGGAGCTGAGTGGGCGGGGAGCTACTAGACTGAGTGGGCGGGGAGCTTTATGATCAAACCTTTATCAATGTAGAAAGCAACAGTCTTCTTCTTTGATCTGGTTTCATCTAAACATCGTGGAAACATGTTTTTGACTGTTCAGGACCCTATTCAACCAAACCAGGAAGTTGTATCATAGAGCGCTGGGCATCAGTGTTCAATGTTGGAACCCGAGGTTAAAAACAACAGAACATGCTAGAAGCCCCCCCCCCCCCCTCCATCTTGAGTTCTCTCCCTCAGTTGTTTTTCCTTCCATCCATTCACACACACACACACACACACACACACACACACACACACACACACACACACACACACACACACACACACACACACAGGCCCTAGTTTAATTAACAGTACTAATCGCAGTCATCTGTGTAAAGTCAAATGTGAGCATTACTGTTTAGTTTGTGTGAAGGCTCTACAGCGCTAATAATCACACGTGTTGCTGGTTAAATGTAGAGACGACGAGACTCTGTGTGTGTGTGTCTAAGTGTGCATAGGGGAGGGGCGGGGGAGGGGCAAGTGGGTAGGCTATGAGAAAGTGTGTGTTTGTATGTGTGTGCGTACATGTGTTTGTGACTCAGAATGACTGTGTGTGTGAGTCGTCTCTGTTCAAGTACGTTAGTTCTAATCAGAACATGAGCACAGTGACAGAGTCACATCGGGTCGGCAGGTAGCCTGACGGTTGATTGTTGGGTCGGTAAACGAAAGGTCACTGGTTCAAATCCCCGAGCCGATTAGGTGAAAAAATCCATAGATGTGCCCTTGAGCACGGCACCCTAATTGCTCCTTTATTTAACGAGGCAAGTCAGTTAAGAACACATTGTTATTTTCAATGACGGCCTAGTAACAGTGGGTTAACTGCCTTGTTCAGGCGGCAGAACGACAGATTGTTTACCTTGTCAGCTCGGGGATTAAATCTTGCAACTTTTCTGTTGCTAGTCCAACACTCTAACCACTAGGCTACCTGCCGCCCCGATGTATGTGACTCTGGACAAGAGCCTCTGCTGAATGTAATAGTGTTGTGAGCTGTGAGAGCAGATTAAAGGTTTAGTGTCACACTAGTGACTAGAGAGCTTTATAACACCATGCTCTTGTCTCCCAACAGGACAGGAGCAGCTCTCCCTCCCTTGGCTTAGTTAAACTGGAATTAATTAGTCTCAAAGCTAGAGAGAGAGGGGGTCAGAGGTTAAAACACTGAGGCTAATAAGAGCAGCTGAGAGAGAGAGAGAGAGCGAGAGAGAGAGAGAGAGAGAGAGACTAAAACGCTGAAGAGAGAGAGAGAGAGAGAGAGAGAGACTAAAACACTGAAGAGAGAGAGAGAGAGAGAGAGAGAGAGAGAGAGAGAGAGAGAGAGACTAAAACACTGAGAGAGAGAGAGAGAGAGAGAGAGAGAGAGAGAGAGAGAGAGAGAGAGAGAGAGAGAGAGAGAGACTAAAACACTGGAGAGAGAGAGAGAGAGAGAGAGAGAGACTAAAACACTGAAGACCCAAACTTCAGGAAAGCTTTGACTATGTACAGACTCAGTGAGCATAGGCAGTAGACAGACATGGCTCTCAAGAGAAGACAGGCTATGTGCTCCCTGCCCCCAAAATGAGGTCGAGCCTGAGCTGCACTTCCTAACCTCCTGCCAAATGTATGACCATATTAGAGACACATATTTCCCTCAGATTACACAGACCCACAAAGAATTTGAAAACAAATCCAATGATGATAAACTCCCATATCTACTGGGTGAAATTCCACAGTGTTTCATCACAGCAGCAAGATATGTGACCTGTTACCACAAGAAAAGGGCAACCAGTGAAGAACAAACACCATTGTAAATACAACCCATATTTATGCTTATTTATTTTCCCTTTTGTCCTTGAACCATTTGTACATTGTTACAACACTTTATATATACATAATATGACATTTGTAATGTCTTTATTCTTTTGGAACTGTGAGTGTAATGTATACTGTTCATTTTGTGGTTTATTTCACTTTTGTATATTGTCTACCTCACTTGCTTTGGCAATGTTAACATATGTTTCCCATGCCTATAAAGCCCCTTGAATAGAGAGGGAGAGAGAGACTGAGGGAGAGAGAAAAAGAGAGAAAGGCTAATAGGAGCAGTTTGGTGTCAGAGAGAGAGAGGTTACAGATTGAGGCTAATCAGAGCAGGCAACTGTGTGTTCTTCCCTATATGTGTCTCTGGGCTCTGACCCAGCCTGGTGTCTCTGGGCTCTGACCCAGCCTGGTGTCTCTGGGCTCTGACCCAGCCTGGTTTCTCTGGGCTCTGACCCAGCCTGGTGTCTCTGGGCTCTGACCCAGCCTGGTGTTTCTGGGCTCTGACCCAGCCTGGTGTTTCTGTGCTCTGACCCAGCCTGGTGTTTCTGGGCTCTGACCCAGCCTGGTGTCTCTGGGCTCTGACCCAGCCTGGTGTCTCTGGGCTCTGACCCAGCCTGGTGTCTCTGGGCTCTGACCCAGCCTGGGGTTTCTGTGCTCTGACCCAGCCTGGTGTCTCTGGGCTCTGACCCAGCCTGGTGTTTCTGGGCTCTGACCCAGCCTGGTGTCTCTGGGCTCTGACCCAGCCTGGTGTTTCTGGGCTCTGACCCAGCCTGGTGTCTCTGGGCTCTGACCCAGCCTGGTGTTTCTGGGCTCTGACCCAGCCTGGTGTCTCTGGGCTCTGACCCAGCCTGATGTCTCTGGGCTCTGACCCAGCCTGGTGTCTCTGGGCTCTGACCCAGCCTGGTGTCTCTGGGCTCTGACCCAGCCTGGGGTTTCTGTGCTCTGACCCAGCCTGGTGTCTCTGGGCTCTGACCCAGCCTGGTGTTTCTGGGCTCTGACCCAGCCTGGTGTCTCTGGGCTCTGACCCAGCCTGGTGTTTCTGGGCTCTGACCCAGCCTGGTGTCTCTGGGCTCTGACCCAGCCTGGTGTCTCTGGGCTCTGACCCAGCCTGGTGTCTCTGGGCTCTGACCCAGCCTGGTGTCTCTGGGCTCTGACCGAGCCTGGTGTCTCTGGGCTCTGACCCAGCCTGGTGTCTCTGGGCTCTGACCCAGCCTGTTGTTTCTGTGCTCTATCCAGTCTGGTGTGTCTGTCTGTCCTGTCACTTTATCCCCCTTGATTTGGACTTGACTCCTGTCTTCGACTCTACTTACCTTAATGAGACTCATGAAGACACATTGCTGCGGTCTCTCTACTCAGAGGAGATCTGCTAGTGATCTATCACTATGTCATCTATGAACATTTGAACATATTGGCCATGTACTCTTATAACCTCCACCTGGCACAGCCAGAAGAGGACTGGCCACGCCTCATAGTCTGGTTCCTCTCTAGGTTTCTAATCTCCACCCGGCACAGCCAGAAGAGGACTGGCCACGCCTCATAGTCTGGTTCCTCTCTAGGTTTCTAATCTCCACCCGGCACAGCCAGAAGAGGACTGGCCACCCCTCATAGCCTGGTTCCTCTCTAGGTTTCTTCCTAAGTTCTGGCCTTTCTAGGGAGTTTTTCCTAGCCACCGTGCTTCTACACCTGCATTGCTTGCTGTTTGGGGTTTTTAGGCTGAGTTTCTGTACAGCACTTTGTGACATCGGCTGATGTAAGAAGGGCTATATAAATACATTTGATTGATAGTGGACAGTGTCATTGAGAGTAGCCATCGTACAGTATTGTTGTCTGTGAAAGACCATGGATCAGCAGTACCTTGTAATGTGATCTGAATGTTGCTAGATGCTTTGTTAGTCATCCGATCAGTAACTGTACTTTCTGAGGGGATCTCCTGTCTATAGCACTGGCAATGCCCAAACACCTGCATGTGCCAACTTACACACACACACACACACACTCTCTTTTTTCCGACATCCGTACGCACTCACTCACTCACGCACACACACACCCACACAAAGTCTTCTCTCTGGTTTGATGTGATAAAGGCTGTGAGCCGGTTCCCTCGGCCCCGTGTGCCCTCAACCTTACCGGACAAATAAACTGGGACGAGCCCCCCGGGGCAAAGAGATAGATGGAGGGAGAGGGATAGAAGAAAAGAGAGAGGGGGAGAGGAAAAGAGAGAGGGGGAGAGGAAAAGAGAGAGGGGGAGAGGAAAAGAGAGAGAGAAGAGAGAGGGAGAGAGGAAAAGAAAGAGGGAGAGAGGAAAAGAGAGAAAGAACAGAGAGGGAGAGAGGGGGAGAGGAAAAGAGAGAGGGAGAGAGGAAAAGAGAGAGGTGGAGAGGAAAAGAGAGAGGGGGAGAGGAAATTGAGAGAGAAGAGAGAGGGAGGGAGGAAAAGAAAGAGGGAGAGAGGAAAAGAGAGAAAGAACAGAGAGGGAGAGAGGAAAAGAGAGAGGGGGAGAGGAAAAGAGAGAGGGAGAGAGGAAAAGAGAGAGGGGGAGAGGAAAGAGAGAGAGAGAGGGAGAGAGGAAAAGAGAGAGGGAGAGAGGAAAAGAGAGAGGGGGAGAGGAAAAGAGAGAGAGAAGAGAGAGGGAGAGAGGAAAAGAAGAGGGAGAGAGGAAAAGAGAGAGAGAACAGAGAGGGAGAGAGGAAAAGAACGAGGGAGAGAGGAAAAGAGAGAGAGAACAGAGAGGGGAGAGGAAAAGAACGAGGGAGAGAGGAAAAGAGAGAGAAGGGAGAGGGAGAAGAGCGATGGAGAGAGGAAAAGAGAGAGAGAAGAGAGAGGGAGAGAGGAAAAGAGAGAGAGAAGAGAGAGGGAGCAAGGAAAAGAAAGAGGGAGAGAGGAAAAGAGAGAGATAACAGAGAGGGGGAGAGGGAGAGAGGAAAAGAGAGAGAGAACAGAGAGGGAGAGAGGAAAAAAAGAGAGAGAGAGGAAAAGAGAGAGAGAAGAGAGAGGGAGAGAAGAAAAGAGAGAGAGAAGAGAGAGGGAGAGAGGAAAAGAGAGAGAACAGATAGGGAGAGAGGAAAAGAAAGAGGGAGAAAGGAAAAGAGAGAGAGAACAGAGAGGGAGAGAGGAAAAGAGAGAGAAGAGAGAGGGAGAGAGAGAGGAAAAGAGAGAGAACAGGGAGGGAGAGAGGAAAATAAAGAGGGAGAGAGGAAAAGAGAGAGAGAACAGAGAGGGAGAGAGGAAAATAAAGAGGGAGAGAGGAAAAGAGAGAGAGAAGAGAGAGGGAGAAGAGAGAGGGAGAGAGGAAAAGAGAGAGAGAGAGAACAGAGAGGGAGAGAGGAAAAGAGAGAGAGAACAGAGAGGGAGAGAGGAAAATAAAGAGGGAGAGAGGAAAAGAGAGAGGGAGAGAGGAAAAGAGAGAGAAGAGAGATGGAGAGAGGAAAAGAGAGAGAGAACAGAGAGGGAGAGACGAAAAGAACGAGGGAGAGAGGAAAAGAGAGAGAGAACAGAGAGGGGGAGAGGAAAAGAACGAGGGAGAGAGGAAAAGAGAGAGAAGAGAGAGGGAGAAGAGCGATGGAGAGAGGAAAAGAGAGAGAGGGAGAGAGGAAAAGAGAGAGAGAACAGAGAGGGAGCAAGGAAAAGAAAGAGGGAGAGAGGAAAAGAGAGAGATAACAGAGAGGGGGAGAGGGAGAGAGGAAAAGAGAGAGAGAACAGAGAGGGAGAGAGGAAAAGAAAGAGAGAGAGAGGAAAAGAGAGAGAGAAGAGAGAGGGAGAGAAGAAAAGAGAGAGAGAAGAGAGAGGGAGAGAGGAAAAGAGAGAGAACAGATAGGGAGAGAGGAAAAGAAAGAGGGAGAGAGGAAAAGAGAGAGAGAACAGAGAGGGAGAGAGGAAAAGAGAGAGAAGAGAGAGGGAGAGAGGAAAAGAGAGAGAACAGGGAGGGAGAGAGGAAAATAAAGAGGGAGAGAGGAAAAGAGAGAGAGAACAGAGAGGGAGAGAGGAAAATAAAGAGGGAGAGAGGAAAAGAGAGAGAGAAGAGAGAGGGAGAAGAGAGAGGGAGAGAGAACAGAGAGGGAGAGAGGAAAAGAGAGAGAGAACAGAGAGGGAGAGAGGAAAATAAAGAGGGAGAGAGGAAAAGAGAGAGAACAGAGAGGGAGAGAGGAAAATAAAGAGGCAGAGAGGTAAAGAGAGAGAGAAGAGAGAGGGAGAGAGGAAAAGAGAGAGAAGAGAGAGGGAGAGAGGAAAAGAGAGAGAGAGAACAGAGAGGGAGAGAGGAAAATAAAGAGGGAGAGAGGAAAAGAGAGAGAAGAGAGAGGGAGAGAGGAAAAGAGAGAGAGAACAGATAGGGAGCGAGGAAAAGAAAGAGGGAGAGAGGAAAAGAGAGAGAGAACAGAGAGGGAGAGAGGAAAAGAGAGAGAACAGAGAGGGAGAGAGGAAAGAAAGAGGGAGAGAGGAAAATAGAGAGAGAACAGAGAGAGGAAAAGAGAGAGGGAGAGAGGAAAAGAGAGAGGGAGAGAGGAAGAGAGAGGGAGAGAGGAAAAGAGAGAGGGGGAGAGGAAAAGAGAGAGAGAAGAGAGAGGGAGAGAGGAAAAGAGAGATAGAAGAGAGAGGGAGAGAGGAAAAGAAAGAGAGAACAGATAGGGAGAGAGGAAAAGAAAGAGGGAGAGAGGAAAAGAGAGAGAGAACAGAGAGGGAGAGAGGAAAAGAGAGAGAACAGAGAGGGAGAGAGGAAAGAAAGAGGGAGAGAGGAAAATAGAGAGAGAACAGAAAGAGGAAAAGAGAGAGGGAGAGAGGAAAAGAGAGAGAAGAGAGAGGGAGAGAGGAAAATAAAGAGTGAGAGAGGAAAAGAGAGAGAGAACAGAGAGGGAGAGAGGAAAATAAAGAGGAAGAGAGGAAAAGAGAGAGAGAAGAGAGAGGGAGAGAGGAAAAGAGAGAGAGAACAGAGGGAGAGAGGAAAAGAGAGAGAGAACAGAGAGGGAGAGAGGAAAATAAAGATGGAGAGAGGAAAAGAGAGAGAACAGAGGGAGAGAGGAAAAGAGAGAGAGAACAGAGAGGGAGAGAGGAAAATAAAGATGGAGAGAGGAAAAGAGAGAGAACAGAGAGGGAGAGAGGAAAATAAAGAGGGAGAGAGGAAAAGAGAGAGAGAAGAGAGAGGGAGAGAGGAAAAGAGAGAGAAGAGAGAGGGAGAGAGGAAAAGAGAGAGAGAACAGAGAGGGAGAGAGGAAAATAAAGAGGAAGAGAGGAAAAGAGAGAGAGAAGAGAGAGGGAGAGAGGAAAAGAGAGAGAGAACAGAGAGGGAGAGAGGAAAAGAGAGAGAGAACAGAGAGGGAGAGAGGAAAATAAAGATGGAGAGAGGAAAAGAGAGAGAACAGAGAGGGAGAGAGGAAAATAAAGAGGGAGAGAGGAAAAGAGAGAGAGAAGAGAGAGGGAGAGAGGAAAAGAGAGAGAAGAGAGAGGGAGAGAGGAAAAGAGAGAGAGAACAGAGAGGGAGAGAGGAAAATAAAGAGGGAGAGAGGAAAAGAGAGAGAGAACAGAGAGGGAGAGAGGAAAATAAAGAGGGAGAGAGGAAAAGAGAGAGAGAAGAGAGAGGGAGAAGAGAGAGGGAGAGAGGAAAAGAGAGATAAGAGAGAGGGAGAGAGGAAAAGAGAGAGGGAGAGAGGAAAAGAGAGAGAGAGAACAGAGAGGGAGAGAGGAAAAGAGAGAGAGAACAGAGAGGGAGAGGAAAATAAAGAGGGAGAGAGGAAAAGAGAGAGAACAGAGAGGGAGAGAGGAAAATAAAGAGGGAGAGAGGAAAAGAGAGAGAGAAGAGAGAGGGAGAGAGGAAAAGAGAGAGAAGAGAGAGGGAGAGAGGAAAAGAGAGAGAGAACAGAGAGGGAGAGAGGAAAATAAAGAGGGAGAGAGGAAAAGAGAGAGAGAACAGAGAGGGAGAGAGGAAAATAAAGAGGGAGAGAGGAAAAGAGAGAGAGAAGAGAGAGGGAGAATAGAGAGGGAGAGAGGAAAAGAGAGAGAAGAGAGAGGGAGAGAGGAAAATAGAGAGAGAACACAGAGGGAGAGAGGAAAAGAGAGAGAGAACAGAGGGAGAGAGGAAAAGAGAGAGAGAACAGAGGGTAAGAGAGGAAAAGAAAGAGAGAGAAGGGAGAGGGAGAGAGGAAAATAAAGAGGGAGAGAGGAAAAGAAAGAGTGAGAGAGGAAAAGAGAGAGAGAACAGAGAGGGAGAGAGGAAAAGAGAGAGAGAACAGAGAGGGGGAGAGGAAAAGAGAGAGAGAGAGAACAGAGAGGGAGAAAGGAAAATAAAGAGAGAGAGAGGAAAAGAGAGAGAGAACAGAGAGGGAGAGAGGAAAAGAGAGAGAGAGAACAGAGAGCGAGAGAGGAAAAGAGAGAGGGAGAGAGAGGAGCTCAACATTACCTCTTTCTTTATAACATTCACTGTCTGAGCATTGAGGGAACCTTTTAAAACATTGAACAGGACCGTTAAACAAAACATTGAACAGAAACGTTAAACAAAAGACTGAACTGAAACGTTAAACAAAACATTGAACAGGACCGTTATACAACGCAGACCAGGATATGTCTCTGACCTGTTCACTGGACGTGCTACCTTGTCCCGGACATGCTGTTTTTGACCCTCTCTCTCTCTCTCCCTCTCTCTCTCTCTCTCTCTGTCTGTATGTCTCTCTCTCTCTCTTTCTCTCTCTCTGTCTCTGTGTTTCTCTCTGTATCTCGCTCTCTCTCTGTCTCTGTCTCTCTGTCTCTGTGTTTCTCTCTGTCTCTCTCTCTGTCTCTCTCTCTCTCTCTGTCTCTCTCTCTGTCTCTCTCTCTCTGTATCTCTCTCTCACTCTCTACAACACCTGCTGTTTCGACCTCTGAATGCTCGGCTATAAAAGGCCAACAGACATTTACCCCTGAGGTGCTGACCTGTTGCACCCTCTACAACCACTGTGATGATTATTATTTGACCCTGCTGGTCATCTATGATGAACATCTTGAAGAACGATCTGGCCTTTATACAAGACACATTTCTCTAGTTAAAAGACATCAGATATCACAGGCTACGTACACAGCCTCAGTTCTTCAAGGGGGAATCTAGAAATGTGTCGAAAGTGTCCCACAAGTTGTGTCAAGTTGGCTGGATGTTCTTTGGGTGGTGGACCATTCTTGATACACACAGGGAAACGGTTGAGAGTGAAAAACCCAAAGGCCCATTCACCCTCTGAATGGCAGACAAACACAATCTATGTCTCTATTGTCTGAATTGTCTTAATGATCCTCCTGTAACCAGTCTTCCTCTACACTGATTGATATTTGGATTTACCAAAGTGACATCGATAAGGGATCGTCGCTTTCACCCGGATTCACCTGGAACAGTCTGTGTCGTGGAAAGAGAAGGTGTTCCTAATGTTTTGTCCACTCAGCGTATCGTAAGACAGAAAGGGGCGGAGTTTCACGCGTAAGGTTGCTTGGCAACCTGCTTTCTCCAGTGAGATAGTTTCAACCACTTCCGAATTGAAGAAAAGATGGCGCAGTACTCTCATCGGATGCTGGAATTATTTTGGAATTATTTTGGCGATTTATTTGACAATCATGACGGGTTGTGTTCATGGCACATTAAAAGATAATACATTTTTACAGTTAAATTACGTCTCTATAAAACCCATTTAAACCCTCATGGGGGGGGGTTCAGACTGGTCTCTGCCTTGGGCCTCCAAATCAATCAGTCCGCCCTGTGGGGGTTTGAGTTCTGTCTCAGTTGGTCTTGGTCAGGGGTCAGGATGGGGGCACACCAGGTTTGAGTTTCCTGCCGGGCTCTGGAGCATTCCTCTGTGTGTGTGTGTGTGTGTGTGTGTGTGTGTGTGTGTGTGTGTGTGTGTGTGTGTGTGTGTGTGTGTGTGTGTGTGTGTGTGTGTGTGTGTGTGTGTGTGTTTCTGGGCCTCACTAACGAGCTACTAATGAGACAACAGAACCCTGCTCCAAATGGGCCTATTAGGGAGGGAGGGAGGGAGGGAGGGAGGGAGGGAGGGGGAGGGAGGGAGGGAGGGAGGGAGGGAGGGAGGGAGGGGAAGGAGAGAAGGGTGTGAGAATTAGTATTTTGGTAAATAAATGTTTTTCAGATTCACAATATCATTTTTTAATGACTTCTTCTGTTTCTTGTTCTCTCCTCTTCCTCCTCCTCCTCCTCCTCCTCTTCCTCCTCCTCTTCCTCTTCCTCTTCCCCTTCCTCTTCCTCTTCCTCCTCCTCCTCTTCCTCCTGCTCCTCTTCCTCCTGTCTCTCTGTCTGTGTTGGAGGTGAGTTATCCATGGTGGAGCTGCAGGATCCCTTCCTGGTCAGTGTTCACCTCATTACTGACCCGGGCCAGGCCAAGTCCCTGCAGCATGCTGCCGACACTGTCCTGGCCTGGGTCCACCCTGAACTGCAGCTCTTCCGCGTCTCCGAGAGAGCCGCCTGGCAACAAAAACCCAAGCGCCAATCATGTCATGCTTCAGCATCTTTTTCAGCCAATCACGGCCCTCCGCAGTGCCAGCCGGCGCTGGCCGTCATCCTCTTCCTGCAGGAGCAGTACGGGGGTGAGGATCAGATCGTGACGTTACACCGTGCTCTCCAGCGTCCACCATGGCACTTCCACCACACCGAGAGGGTCAACAACGGCCGTAGGATGCTCCCGCTTACTCCCTGCAGCCAAGACTTCTTCACCCTGGCCCCGGGGACTCCGCTGTGGGCGGTTCGCCAGGTCCACTACGGCAAAGAGATTGTACGCTTCACGGTCTACTGCCGTTACGAGAGCTTCCGGGACATGGTGCGCATGTACCGGATGATCCTCCAGAGGAAGCTGGCCCAGAGGAAAGAAGACTTTTGTTTTTTCGTGGTGTACTCCAACCCGGATACCGAGATCCAGCTGTCATTCAAGCGGTTGCCGAGGGGCCAGAGCCCCGCTCCTACGGAGTCGGCGGTGATAGAGATGAGGGTGAGGGACGTTGGGGCGTTGGTGCCCCTCCTGCCGTACCCCTGTACCCCCATCAGTGAGGTACGCTGGCAGACTGAAGACTACGATGGGAATAAGATACTGCTGCAGGTGAGATACTGGTGTGTGTGTGTCTGTGTGTGTCTGTGTCTGTGTCTGTGTCTGTGTCTGTGTGTGTGTGTGTGTGTGTGTGTGTGTGTGTGTGTGTGTGTGTGTGTGTGTGTGTGTGTGTGTGTGTGTGTGTGTGTGTGTGTGTGTGTGTGTGTGTGTGTCTCTGTCTCTGTCTGTGTGTGTGTGTGTGTGTCTCTGTCTGTGTCTCTGTCTGTGTGTGTGTGTGTCTCTGTCTCTGTCTCTGTGTGTGTGTGTGTGTGTGTTTGTGTGTGTCTCTGTCTATGTCTCTGTGTGTGTGTGTGTCTCTGTCTATGTCTCTGTGTGTGTCTGTGTCTGTGTCTCTGTCTCTGTCTCTGTCTGTGTGTGTGTGTGTGTGTTTGTGTGTGTCTCTGTCTATGTCTCTGTGTGTGTGTGTGTCTCTGCGTGTGTCTCTGTCTGTGTGTGTGTGTGTCTCTGAGTGTGTCTCTGTCTGTGTGTGTGTCTGTGTGTGTGTGTGTTGTACACTTTTGTGTTGCCTAGGCCGTAGATGAACAACATGCTGCACAGTATATCCCAGCGGCAGTCAGACTGAACTAAGAACCCTTAAATGATGACGACTGGCAGACACCTATCCACATACATGAGCTCTGGAAGTCACTGGAGGTAGAGTGTATTGTTGCTAGGCAACAGCAGAAGTGAAATGTGTGTGTGGGTGTGTGTGTGTGTGTGTGTGTGTGTGTGTGTGTGTGTGTGTGTGTGTGTGTGTGTGTGTGTGTGTGTGTGTGTGTGTGTGTGTGTGTGTGTGTGTGTGTGTGTGTGATGTGACACCACGTCTACACCCTCTCTTACTGGAGATTAAGTTCACACTGTGTATAGTCATCAGGGCAACAGAGAGCGGGAGAGAGGGGGGGAGGAAGAGAGGGGGGGGAGGAAGAGAGAGAGACAGAGAGGGAGAAAGAGGAAGAGAGAGAGGGAGGGAGAGAGATAGAGACAGAGAGAGACAGAGAGAGAGACACAGAGAGAGAGACAGAGAGACACAGAGAGAGAGAGACAGAGACAGAGAGGCACAGAGAGAGACAGAGACAGAGAGACACAGAAAGAGACTTAGAGACAGAGAGACAGAGACAGAGAGACAGAGACAGAGAGAGAGACAGAGACAGAGAGACACAGCGAGAGAGAGAAATGCCAGAACCGGACAAGAACCTGACACCCTCAGCACACAGGGGGACAAACACCTGCCTGGAGGTGAAAGCATTCCCTCCACCGTGTGCCCCCCTAGGCACAACTATGACAACATAACGAACAAAAACGGGTCACAACTCCTGCAGCTCTGTCGCACGCTGGGTATGTACATAGTCAATGGTAGGCTTCGAGGGGACTCCTATGGTAGGTACACCTATAGCTCATCTCTTGGCAGTAGTACTGTAGACTACTTTATCACTGACCTCAACCCAGAGTCTCTCAGAGCGTTCACAGTCAGCCCACTGACACCCCTATCAGACCACAGCAAAATCACAGTCTACCTAAACAGAGCAATACTCAATCATGAGGCATCAAAGCCAAAGGAACTGAGTAACATTAAGAAATGCTATAGATGGAAGGAATGCAGTTTGGAAACCTACCAAAAAACAATTAGGCAACAACAAATTCAATCCCTTTTAGGCAATTTCCTGGATAAAACGTTCCACTGTAATAGTGAAGGTGTAAACTTGGCAGTAGAAAATCTTAACAGTATATTTGACCTCTCAGCTTCCCTATCAAATCTAAAAATCTCAAATAGAAAACCGAAGAAAATTAACAACAATGACAAATGGTTTGATGAAGAATGCAAAATTCTAAGAAAGAAATTGAGAAACCTGTCCAACCAAAAACATAGAGACCCGGAAAACCTGAGTCTACGCCTTCACTATGGTGAATCACTAAAACAATACAGAAATACACTACGGAAAAAGAAGGAACAGCATGTCAGAAATCAGCTCAATGTAATTGAAGAATCCATAGACTCTAACCACTTCTGGGAAAATTGGAAAACACTAAACAAACAACAACACGAAGAATTATCTATCCAAAATGGAGATATATGGGTAAACCACTTCTCCAATCTTTTGGCTCTATAACAAAGAATAAAGAGCAAAAACATATACATGATCAAATACAGATCTTAGAATCAACTATTAAAGACTACCAGAACCCACTGGATTCTCCAATAACATTGAATGAGTTACAGGACAAAATAAAAACCCTCAAACCCAAAGAGGCCTGTGGTGTTGATGGTATCCTCAATGAAATGATCAAATATACAGACAACAAATTCCAATTGGCTATACTAAAACTCTTTAACATCATCCTTAGCTCTGGCATCTTCCCCAATATTTGGAACCAAGGACTGATCACCCCAATCCACAAAAATGGAGACAAATTTGACCCCAATAACTACCGTGGAATATGCGTCAACAGTAACCTTGGGAAAATCCTCTGCATTATCATTAACAGCAGACTCGTACACTTCCTCAATGAAAACAATGTACTGAGCAAATGTCAAATTGGCTTTTTACCAAATTACCGTACAACAGACCATGTATTCACCCTGCACACCCTAATTGACAACCAAACAAACCAAAACAAAGGCAAAGTCTTCTCATGCTTTGTTGATTTCAAAAAAAGCCTTCGACTCAATTTGGCATGAGGGTCTGCTATACAAACTGATGGAAAGTGGTGTTGGGGGTAAAACATACGACATC
>NC_088221.1:48420113-48425113 GCF_036934945.1 Oncorhynchus masou masou | reverse complement strand
CCCCTCTTTTCCAAATCCACCAATCAGGCCTTTATGGTGGAGGGGCCAGATGGAAGCCACTCCTCAGTAAAAGGTATGACAGCCCACTTGGAGTTTGCCAAAAAGCACCTAAAGGACTCGTAGACCATGACAAACAATATTCTCTGGTCTGATAAAACCAATATTGAACTCTTTGGCCTGAATACCAAGCGTCACGTCTGGAGGAAACCTGGCACCATCCTTACGGTGAAGCATGGTGGTGGCAGCATCATGCTGTGGGGATGTTTTTCAGCGGCAGGGATTGGGAGACTAGTCAGGGTTGAGGGAGAGATGAACGGAGCAAAGTACAGAGAGATCCTTGATGAAAACTTGATCTAGAGCGCCCAGAACCTCAGACTGGGGCAAAGGTTCACCTTCCAACAGGACAACGACTCTAAGCACACAGTCAAGACAACGCAGGAGTTGCTTAGAGACAAGTCTCTGAATGTCCTTGAGTGGCCCCGCCAGAGCCTGGACTTGAACCCCGTCTACCATCCCTGGAGAGACTTGAAAATAGCTGTGCAGCGATGCTCCCCATCCAACCTGAGAGCTTGAGAAGATCTGCAGAGAATATTGGAGAACTTCCCCAAATACAGGTGTGCCAATCTTGTAGTGCCATACCCAAGAAGATTTGAGTCTGTATTCATTGCCAAAGTTGCTTCAACAAAGTACTACTGAGTAAAGGGTCTGAATACTTATGTAAATGTGACATTTCTTTTTTTTTTTTTGTTTTTTTGCTTTGTCGTTATGGGCTATTGTGTGTAGATTTATGAAGGGAAAAAATGATTTAATCCGTTTTTAGAATAAGACAGTAACGTAACAACATGTGGAAACAGTCAAGGGGTCTGAATACTTTCCTAAAGCACTGTATAGTTTAGCTGCGACAAACCAAAGCAGAATACTCTAAAGAGGTTTATGAGTCGCACCAGCAGCTGGAGAAGTCATCTGTCTGTCTGTGTCCAGGAGGACAGCAGATCTGTACCACAGCCTTTAGCTATACAGCCCCTAGTCTGGTCCCAACCCTGTCATCACAGAGAGGAAACATCCCCTACCACCAAGGCACTCCGTGTACACAAAATTGTTCCGTGTTGAGTCAACACTTACAGTATTACGTTTAACACTGGGGTAGTGTGTACTGTATATGGGTCCATACTTTTCAGTGTTATATTAACACTGTGCTTTAGTACTGACGCTATTACACTTTGTCAGTGTTAGGGAATTCACACTTTTAATTGTTAGACAGTAACACCTCATATTGTATTTTTAACCGTTACACCAAGAGGTCCGTATATCCCTCACTGTTGGGTTAAGGACACCACAATATTATTTACCTTTAAAGTCACTATTATGTTAGGAATGACAAAGACTTCAGAACTGGCAGCAGACATGCTGAAACGTTAATTAAGATAACCATAGACCACTTAAAGTGGTATAGCTCTTCCACTCACAGGTGGCCAAAAATAACTAACTGAAAGCCACGCCCCACTAAGCCACGTCTCCAATATAATTTATTCGTGTGCCTTGCTTTCTTGGATGAATTGTAGAATTACCACACATGGCTGTATTTATTAGTGACAGAGACATGTTTGTTGAATTCATACATTTTCAGTCCTGTGACTTTTTAATGACAATACATTACATATCTTACAATTAATTTAAGCCCTAGTTTTGCGCAAATACAGATGTTGGAGTTAGTGACTCCAACAGTTGGCATTTTTTCATTCAGTGTTGTCAACTTTGTTAAAAGAGAGGACCTGAACCATTTAAAATGGAACAACTATTTCAGTAATGGGTGTAATAATTAGGATAGGATAGATAATAGACAGTAACAGTATACTGTAGGTAGGGGTAAAGGATAGATAATAGACAGTAACAGCAGTATACTGTAGGTAGGGGTAAAGGATAGATAATAGACAGTAACAGCAGTATACTGTAGGGGTAAAGGATAGATAATAGACAGTAACAGCAGTATACTGTAGGTAGGGGTAAAGGATAGATAATAGACAGTAACAGCAGTATACTGTAGGTAGGGGTAAATGATAGATAATAGACAGTAACAGCAGTATACTGTAGGTAGGGGTAAAGGATAGATAATAGACAGTAACAGCAGTATACTGTAGGGGTAAAGGATAGATAATAGACAGTAACAGCAGTATACTGTAGGTAGGGGTAAAGGATAGATAATAGACAGTAACAGCAGTATACTGTAGGTAGGGGTAAAGGATAGATAATAGACAGTAACAGCAGTATGCTGTAGGTAGGGGTAAAGGATAGATAATAGACAGTAGCAGCAGTATACTGTAGGTAGGGGTAAAGGATAGATAATAGACAGTAACAACAGTATACTGTAGGTAGGGGTAAAGGATAGATAATAGACAGTAACAGCAGTATACTGTAGGTAGGGGTAAAGGATAGATAATAGACAGTAACAGCAGTATACTGTAGGTAGGGGTAAAGGATAGATAATAGACAGTAACAACAGTATACTGTAGGTAGGGGTAAAGGATAGATAATAGACAGTAACAGCAGTATACTGTAGGTAGGGGTAAAGGATAGATAATAGACAGTAACAGCAGTATACTGTAGGTAGAGGTAAAGGATAGACAATAGACAGTAGCAGCAGTGTATGTGGTGTGTGTGTGTGTGTGTGTGTGTGTGTGTGTGTGTGTGTGTGTGTGTGTGTGTGTGTGTGTGTGTGTGTGTGTGTGTGTGTGTGTGTGTGTGTGTGTGTGTGTGTGTGTGTGTGTGCGTATATAGTGTGTGAGTGTGGGGGAATTTCAGTGTCAGTAGGTGTGAGTGTGTGTGTAGAGTTTGAAAGATAGTGCAGGTAGTCTAGGTAGCCATTTGATTATCTATTTAGCAGTCTTGTTTAGCAGTCTTGTTTAAAGGTCTCATGGCTTGGGGGAAGAATCTGTTCAGGGTCCTGTTGTTTCCAGACTTGGTGCAGTGGTACCGCTTGCCGTGCGGTAGCAGAGGGAACAGTCTAAGACCTGGGTGGCTGAGTCTTTGACAATTTTTAGGGCCTTCCTCTGACACCGCCTGGTATAGAGGTCCTTGATAGCAGGCGGCTCAGCCCCAGTGATGTGGCGCCTTGAGGTCGGATTCCTTGCAGTTGCCGTACCAAGCAGCGATGCAGCCAGTCAAGATGCTCTCAGTGGTGCAGCTGTAGAACTTACTGAGGATCTGAGGGCCCACGCCAAATCTTTTAAGCCTCCTGAGGGGGAAGAGGCTCTGACGTGCCCCCTTCACAACTGTGTGGGTGCGCTGAACTCTGTTTCCTGTTGTCCACAATCGTCTCTTTTGTCTTGCTGACGTTGATGGAGAGGTTGTTGCCCTGGTACATCACTGCCAGGTCTCTGACCTCCTCCCTATAGGCTGCCTCATCATCGTCGTCGTCGTCCAAATCGAGGTTAGTGACAGGCTGTTCTGATCGTAGGAAACGATGGTGGAAACATAACGGACAAAAAGAGTTACGATCAGCGCAAAAAAACACCACACAACATAGCAGAACTGGTCCGGATCCCGTAAGACAGCAGCTTAACGTCAGAAAATGGGCTGCATGTGTCACGGCCGTCGCAAGAAATGGACCAAAGTGCAGTGTGGTGAGCGTACATTTCCTTTTTTATTTAAAATGTCACCAACAAAACAACAACCGAGGAAACGACCGTGAATCTTACAGGGCTATAGTGCCACTAACAAAGATAACTACCCACACCGAAAGAAGGAAAAATGGCTGCCTAAGTATGATTCCCAATCAGATACAATGATAGACAGCTGTCTCTGATTGAGAACCATACCCGGCCAAAACATAGAAATAAAGAAAGATAGAAAACAAAACATAGAATGCCCACCCCACATCACACCCTGACCTAACCAAATAGAGAAATAAAACGGCTCTCTAAGGTCAGGGCGTTACAGCCTGGGTGAACTCCACTTAACATCAGAAAATGGTCTGCCTGTGTAAACTCTGCTTAACGTCATGAAATGTAAACTCAGCCCATTATACAGGACATCCCGAAAAGGATTGGAAATATATCAACAAAATAAACATCAATAGTATAGTCGTATCAAATTCCACCTTTTCCACCTCCATCCATCCAATCCAAATCTACGAGGACTACAGTTTATTTCTGGAAGGAGTGAGTGGTGTGACTGACAGCATGTAACTCTAACCTCTGTATTCTTCTTAAATCTGATTGGCAGACTATATCCAATCCTCACTGTATTCTTCTGAAATCTGATTGGCAGACTATATCCAATCCTCACTGTATTCTTCTGAAATCTGAAAAATGTCCTGTGTGGCTCAGTCGGTAGAGCATGGCGCTTGCAACGCCAAGCGTCGTGGGTTCGATTCCCGCTAGGGCCACCCATATGTAAAAGTAGTGGCCCCAGCCGACTTGTAAGTCGCTTTGGACAAAAGCGTCTGCTAAATGGGATATATTATATATATTATTATTAAATCTGATTGGCAGACTATATCCAATCCTCACTGTATTCTTCTGAAATCTGATTGGCAGACTATATCCAATCCCCACTGTATTCTTCTGAAATCTGATTGGCAGACTATATCCAATCCTCACTGTATTCTTCTGAAATCTGATTGGCAGACTAAATCCAATCCTCACTGTATTCTTCTGAAATCTGATTGGCAGACTATATCCAATCCTCACTGTATTCTTCTGAAATCTGATTGGAAGACTATATCCAATCCCCACTGTATTCTTCTGAAATCTGATTGGTAGACTATATCCAATCCTCACTGTATTCTTCTGAAATCTGATTGGCAGACTATATCCAATCCCCACTGTATTCTTCTGAAATCTGATTGGCAGACTATATCCAATCCCCACTAAATTCTTCTGAAATCTGATTGGAAGACTATATCCAATCCCCACTGTATTCTTCTGAAATCTGATTGGTAGACTATATCCAATCCTCACTGTATTCTTCTGAAATCTGATTGGCAGACTATATCCAATCCC